>NW_022589705.1:32524217-32561421 GCF_004348235.1 Phoca vitulina | reverse complement strand
AGATAGATAGATAGATAGATAGATAGATAGATAGATAGATAGATAGATATATCTCCGATCTAGGGATGCTTTAGAAAAAGTAGGTGACTCACTGAATACATAAAATTCATTATATTCTGAGGTAACCATGTCAAGTATGGAATTAGACCCAGGGTCTTAGATATAATTACTGTTTTTTAAAAACTAAGTATGAAAGGACAAGAGCAGTACCAGACTTCAAGGGTACAAAGACATCGGGCAACACCTCCTTGTGGCATTAACATTCCTAACTTATGCCTGTCAATATTCCTGAGAGCAAGCTACAGAAACCATGCAAATATTTACACAGAATTTTTTTAAATCCACAAGCTTATTCTTATAAAGACTTCTAAAAATAAACCTTTAAAAAATAAATGCCTTAGATGTATTTTAATTTTTAAAAATTTTCCTGAATTTAAAATCACATGAAAACAACTTTCCTAAAAGCACAGAATTAATACATTTATCTGTAGACATGACCTTGTTTTTTTTTCTTTTTCTGCCCTCACCCTGGTAAATGACCCCCCAGAGGTTGACGAG
The DNA here is from genome assembly GCF_004348235.1 of Phoca vitulina. Classification (NCBI taxonomy): domain Eukaryota; kingdom Metazoa; phylum Chordata; class Mammalia; order Carnivora; family Phocidae; genus Phoca; species Phoca vitulina. The sequence goes on along the minus strand of NW_022589705.1, from coordinate 32,560,863 downwards.
TATCTAAAGACCCATAAAACATGAATTTAATAAGTATAATAAATCATTTGTCACTGGCATTTTTAAGATTTGGCCTTATCGAGTTTAAACTGATATGTTTTGCAGGTACTCCTGCTGTTATATGGAAGCAATATAAGTTTAATATTTAGTTACTGCAACCCAAAGACACCATGTTTTACTGAAGTATGAAAACCTTGAGAGGAAATAGTGTCTCTAAAATACTTAAGGTAAGATTTTAAGCCACAAATCTAGCAAAAATTTTAAAGTTAATCATAATTCTTTGAAAGTACATACTTTATTGGTGAAATCTTCACACTTCTGTTTTATGGTCAAATGTCAGTTGTTCATAATCAGGGCAGTGAGTACATTTTATAGTACTGAAGTCTTCCAAAAGACAATTTCCAGACATACCAGTTTTCTTAAATTTAGATATTGTGCACCTTGATTATGTTAAAACAATATGAAAATTAAAAATCCACCACTCATACGTTTAAAACTCTTGCAGTTTTACTTAACTTCATTATACCAGTTGGAGAAAATAGATCCTGTTGAAAACCATTTCCGACAGTAAAAACAATGCCAATATTCAGAAACTCATACACATGGAAAAGTGAAATCATAAAGAAGAAACACACTGTGCATAAAAAACACCTGAAAATAAAATTATGATCTTTACAGAATGCATCATCAACTGCCATTTTCCTAACTAATCACTGCACCTTGTCCACCAAGTTCAGAGGCAGGTTAAGTAATAGGTTCCTAAATAAAGCATGGGGACGATGCCACTCACAGTGTAAAATGACCATGGAAATGTATTTCTGTAAAGTGTGCTTATGTTGCTCTCTCTTGGTGAAACAGTAGTACTGTTCAAATTGATTGCCACTGGTTTTTTTTTAAACTTTTTTTTAAGGTTTTCTTATTAAGAGAAACAGTCTGTTTTGATACAGCATTTTCAGTGCCATTTGCACAAATTAAGGTGCTAATTGCTAACCTTAGAACAGCTAGAACTACTTTAAATAATTCTAAGTTTCTAAATTGACATGAATTAAAAGCCAGTTAGAGCACACACTCAAACATTTTCATTTATGGACCCCCAGGAAATTTCGTTTTGTAATAAGCAAAGTAGCAAAAAGAATGAATAGGAGGGTACTAACTATGTGAGAAATGCTATGTGAGCATGGAAACCTGATTCACTGGAAGAAGGTAAAAATAATTGCAGTCTTTTGAGTGCTCTACTGATTTAACATGTTTGCAATAACAAACCACAATCCATTTGAAAAGAAAATTTAGTGGATAGACAGACACAAGTAGTGGCAGAAGGTTCAAATGTTTAAAAAAAAACAACACTTGGGTGATGACCAATTTTAGAATCAGAACCAGTGGTTTACTGGAGCCAACTGGTACCACCTTGCGAGAGCTGACTGTGCTCATAACTTCACAATTGCATGGTTAATGACACAGTGTTGATAGTTGAAATCTGTCATGGCGGGAGTGTTTACATGACAGAAATTGGCAAACACTAATATAAATTAGAGTTTTGTTTGAGTGTGTGTGTTTGTGAGAGAGTGTGTGTATGTGTGTATGTTTGGGGGGGGGAGGTCTCACAGTTAAACATACCACTAGAAATGCCAAAATGTGAAAGAGCATGCCAAAAAAAAACCTTTGCCTTTGATCAATGACAATTGATATCAAATTAGCAAATTTTCCTAATTGCAATGAATGTGAATACTGGATAAAGGACCTCTCAGAAGTCATTACATGTTAACCAATGTATAAGTGAAGATACTACCAAATTTAGTGTAGTATCTTGAAACAAAAGGCATCTTTCCCCCTCTTTAATCCACTTAGAAATCCAACGATATATAGCACTTTGTCAGAATAGAAACTATTTACAATGACTATTCATCATATCCTTTCCTCCAAATCAAGAGTCTTTTCATTGAAGCACTCCAATCATAGTTTTAAACAGATCTCTACAACGGTCAAACAGAGCTGGGTAACCTTTGGGAAGTTTTTAACTTACCAAATGCCACACTCAACCGAAGTGAGAGAGTGTTTTGTATGCTTTTTTATTTTTAATATGAGACTGAATAAAGTGGATGTTCAGTGGCATGAATGAAGGCATAAAAGATGCAAGCCAAAGTTTGTTTGACAAAGACTTGAAAATGATGTTCCACAAGCCAAGCCCTTTGGGTGCTCCCTGGGTTACACTCCCTTTGGGAAGCAAGACTCAGACTTTTCAGTCTTCCTTTCCCTTGGAAGGCTTACTTGTACATTTAGAGAAATAAACTCAAGAAACCACTGTTAGTCTGTTTAAAGCTCAGAGCAGGGCATCAGGAAAACAGAACTTCTAAAGTATCAGAGTCTTCTGCAGCTCACGTATGTCAAAGGCACTGAAGTGAGCTCCTCACACGGCCTAGCAGCCTGCATCTGTATGACGTCCAGCTCACTGTGTGGGGAGGATGATCAAGGGAAGGTTTTGATTGATTATTATGCCAGTTCTGTCTGCCCCCTGGACCCGCTTGAAGATGTTATACCTCAAGGTTATTATTTTATTGAAAAGAATATAATATTAATTAATGATTACATATAAATAATGGAAAGAGACTAATTGAGCGATAGTTCAGTTAAATGGCTCCAACAATGTCACTGACAGTGACAGCACAGCTGAGCAATTGATAAACAGTACCAGACATCGAGGGCAAAAGTAGTGCCATTTAAATTAATCTTTCCATGTATTTCTTCATGATGAAAACCAATAACGAAAGCGTATTTTAGATGAAAAGATGTTAGAGAAGATATAATCGTTAAAGCAGCAAGACTTGTCTCTTTATCATTAAAACCTCGGAATGGAAATAGATCTAGTGATGTAAGATTGTTTCTAATATTATTGACAGAAGGACAAGAAGATCATCATATCAGTAACATAGAAAGAAAGAGCTATCACACTGCAAAGAACAATCAATGGGAGCGCAATTTTCAATGTTACAAGTCATTAAATTGAAGATATATGAGAATCAGTTTTAAATACATCATCGAGATCTATTATGAAACCATGTAATATAAAGATAACTTTTTAAAAACTGCACCAAATCAGTAAGGTATTTATTTAATAAAATAAAAACCTGACTTCTGGTACAGTTATTTTGAAGGTGGTTTATCATAAAAAAAAGACAAAAAGACTTCATCTCATTGATGTCTTCAGAAATGCACAAATCAATCTTCATAACCACCCTATGGCTACTATCACTATTATCCCCATTTTACAGATAAGGAAAATGAGAAACAGGGTATGAAGGAACTTACTCAAGAGCAGACTGGTAAGAAGCAATGGGGCTGAGATTCAAATCTCAGATTCACTTCATCTCCTGAATCCTTTCTCTTAGCTAGTATACTTCATACCTCTCATCATTTGGATTAAAGATAGAACTGTAAAAAGTCCAGGAGTCCTTTCTGAAGATAATCATTTTTTACACTAAGTAAATTTTTTTCACAACAATGAGAACATGTTTAGACAATTCCTTGATTGCTCTTCTTCATTCCTCATACAAAATAGATCAAAAAGTCTTAAGGATTATTCCTCAGAAATGTCTCTTAAATCTGGATTATGACCATCCCACCAGTTCAGGCCCTTGTCCTAACCTGCCTGCACTCCAGTCACAGTGTCCTACTTCCCTGCCCCCAACGCCTGTCTTCCTCCCTCTCCACAAGACCAACATAGGCAACACCATAACATGCAGACCCCAACTTCTCATTACTTGATATAAAAAAAAAAAATGATCATTGATTCCACTGTGTAAAGGGTAAAATCCAAACTGTTAAAAGAGTGTTATCTAAGGATTTGGTGATTTGGCCCCAATCTACCTCTCTCCTCCCATCAACACCCCAACCCATGTTTTGGCATGCTGAGTTTCTCTGTTCCCTGAGTGAGTCAGGCCCTCTCACCTCTGACACCCCCTGAGTTTGGCACCCCCCCTTTTTAATCCCATATGTTGAAATCCTGCTCACATATTAAGACCCAGCTGAAATGCTCTCTTGTGACACTGGCCCCAGGTCTCCCATACAGCATACTCATAATTTCTGCTATACTCCCACAGACCCTTCATATCTCCATTGCATTAGGATTATCTAGTAGTGAGTGATTATGTATCTACCCACCCAGAATGTGAGCTCTTCATATCCCAGAGCTCAGTTCAGCAGTGTTTGGCAGGTAGGAGGCCTATTGTTGTTCGTGGTACTAACACTCGTCATGCCCTGTTGAACAAAACCAGGAGTAGTCAATAAATATCTTTCATTTATTATGATTTTTCTCCACACCTTCTTGTTTCAGAAGAGGCTTGTGTGTGGTAATTGTATAATATTTATACCTACCATTTCCTAAGAATATGACTATTCTTTACAGATTGTTGAATTCACCCTTCAATTCAGTGTTTACTCAGAGATCCAATGGTTAGAGGAACTTATTGGGAACTGAACAACTACATTGTCCCCTTGTCCAAAACTGACATGCTGTAAGAGGAAGAACAAGGTGGAGAGCAAGGCTAGAAAATGTGTGATGGGAGGACCTGGAGCATGGTCCAGAATACCAGATTGGCTTTAGGAGCCCTTAATCCTAAAATACATTAACAGAATTGTGTTTCTCTGGAGACAGTAGAGAAAGTTATGTGGAAATAAAAATAACAACAACAAATGTTTATTGGGAGGCTGTGCCAGGCTCACAACTCTACATGGAATATCCCAATTAATTCCCTTCAACACTATGAAGAAACCCCTACTCAACCATGAAGAAACTGAGGCCCAGAGTCATTGAAACCCAGGTCATCTGGCATCAGAGGTCACTCTTTTCATTAGCATCTTACTTTATTGGGAATAACAAAATCTAGGGGGTTTGGTTTTTGTTTTGTCTAAAATTCTTGGCTGTGTAAATAACTTACTTTGTGATTTTGAGAGTGAAATTACTGGGTCCACAAAAGGTTTTTATTGGATGAATGAAGATGATTACCATCTAGTAACAAGTTTCCTTAGTCCCATTCTTGCAGAACCTGAAGCCCAGTGGTACCCCACCAGATTTAGAATCACAAAGTAGAGTCTTTGGATCATCGGTGAGACATTTTTTATATACAATGAGGAAATTACAATACTTTGCTACAGAAACTAGTGCTTCCTATTTTCTTCACAACAAAACTGTCCTGTAGACAAAGTTGCCTTTATTTTTAGGAAATGAAGACTCTCCTACCCATGTAGTTCACACCAGAACCAGGGTTGGAATTCATCATCTGCTTCCTTTTCCACTGTATTTTCTATTACATAAGAGATAATAATAATAAAGTAGATTAAAAATAATAAACTAAGGAAAATAATAGAAACTCCAGTCTTTGTGAGGAGCTTCATTTCATTTCCCCAAAGTCTTGGGATTACTTGGCAAGGTGTTATGATGCTATGGAGTCTTGTAGAAATCTGTAATCCCCATTTAATAATTAATTACCTAGGTCAGATCTGGAAACTACTGTGGGAATTTCTAGCATGTACAGGGAGAAGTGAGATCAATATTAGAATATTTCAGGTCTAGAAGTGGGCTTCTCATGGTTTTCCAGGACATATGATCTCAAGAGATTCTGAGCAGCCACAGAAATTTAGAGAAGTTGTAACCATTTACCTGCTCCCCAAATAAATAGGACACTAGGACTGTGAGCCAAATAGGTAAAAAAAAAAAAAAAGAAAAAAATATATATATGTATAAAAATCCAAAAGCGTAAATAATAATGCAGAACTAGGATCTGTCTTTACTCTTTCCATACACTTATAAGAACTCAGTGTTTTAGTTAAAACAACCAAAATGAGCAATGATTATTCTTCTTAAAATGAGAGCAATATGGCAATGCTTCACATGGGAAAAGTGGAACTGAATGAGATGAAATGGAGAAACTTAGAAATGGTCAGAAGAAATGAATTCAAAAGCAAATTATAAGTAATCTTTGGCTGAGAAACCTGAGGCTAAAATACAAAATTAAGCTAATTTCTGAGGAATCTACTTATTTGTTATTTGTACTAAATGTTTTATGACAAGTCTATTGCTTCAGTTTGGGAAGAATCAAAAACATAGTGGAATTACCTAAAGTTGCTTATTTTAAAAATCCCTTCAGTTTCTTCCCCAAATTTGAGTTTTCCTTTGTACTTTTCACATTATGATGTAGAACATTTACTGAATAAATACCAATTTGAGCTAAAATGATATTAGGTTTTGATGATCTACCTATTTTTAGCCTAAGGACTAAGTGATTTTCTGAATTCACAATTTCATCATTTTAATGACAATGAAGTAATATGCTTGAATGGTTGTATTAAGGTTTACATACTCTAGATTTTTCATATACACTATGTCATATATTTTTCCCTAAGTCAGATATATTACAAACATGCAGATATATTTTTACTGCTAACAGAATACTGCAGGCTTAAAAATGAATTTTATTATGTTCCTTGACCTTTTTAAAGTTATTTATTATAACCCTAGCAGTAGCCTATCTATAATAGAACATAACTTGGCTAAATTTATATAGTTGTGAATTATCTTTGCAAGTTTTTGTCACAACAGTGTCAATTTAGTACTTAAAGGGTTTATGTCTGCTTACACCTGTTCTTAGGATGAGATTTGGAATTTGCTTTTTCTTACTGTATGTTTTTATTACTATATCAAATATTGAAGGCTGGCTTGTTATAAAGGTATAAAAATGGTGTCACTTCTGTACAATAATCAAGACACTACTTTCTAAGTCAAATTTCAACATTTTTGATAACTATATAGAATAGTTCAGTTTAGGCCATTAGAGTACCATTCAGTATATAACTCTGTAGATATACTGAATAGTCATATATGTACTACATTTTTAAGAGGGAGATTAATTGGACAATATTTCACATGGGACAAAACAGGACTGAGTGAGATGAAACTTCTTAAAACTTCCAAAGTGCCTAACATATTGCTTATGGAAAACCTAGACATGAGAAAAAAATTGTTTCGATAAATTTTGTCTCTCATAAATAATACAACAAACTTTTAACACGTTCTAGCTCTGAAGGAAATTTGTTGTAAACCAACAGGACTTTTCGTTTGTATAAGAAGATATTTTCCAATGGTGCTTCTAGATATACTATGTGTTATACAAAGCTTTTATCCGCTGATGGGTGACAATAGAGTCTCATTAAAGACAAACTTTTATCATTAATATCTTTTCGTAAGAGCTTGGACCTCATTCTGACCACATTCTAAAGCATTTTACACCACTTTGCATATCACCATTATGTTGCAAATATCTAATATAACTCATTTTTACCATTAAGGCAATTTATCTAGGATTATTATTCCTGGGTCAAACCAGCCCTCTTGAAACCCTGGTTCAAATATTCCTCTAGAAATGGCCAAATTCTCAACTGAAAAGTGCAAGTAAATTCCTGCACTATATTTGTCAGTATTCATAATTATACCACCAAAGCATATTTGATAAATGATTAAATAAATACCTTGGTTACTTTATTAATAAATGAATTGGTTTAGCGTGTTGTTTTCAAAAGTTTGGTCAACAGAAGACTAGTCCTGGGAGATGCATTTCAATTAAAGGTACCATAGTGAAATTCGTTTAGAAACTAATGTACGTTCTAGTCTCTTGCTGAAGACTCTCTCCAGATCTTAAGATACTAAAGACTAAGAGAGGTCCTGAAAGAAGAGAAACACATCCCAATTTTTACACCTAATGTTTTACAAATCTACCTGATCATGGGGCTAAGCATTGTTGTCACCATGTCCTATACATACATGAACAACCATTAAGAGATAACTCTTTCCAAATTAATTTAAAGATCTATTATCTTCCTCTCTGCAAAAAAGCTAAGTATTAGTTTTGATTTAAGGCACTACATGAAGTTTTCTACACTTGAAATTATTTCAGGATGATTTATTTTATAATGTAAAAAGATTTCCAGTCATTTAATTGAATGAAATATATACATATGTAAATATATCTATATCTATATATATCTTATGAATTATTTTATAAAATAGGTAAATACCAAACTACCCACATTGGCCTCATCCTTATCTGTCACTGAAAAAAAAAAACTCAAAAAGTTAACTTGTAAAGCATTCATAGAATATTTTAACCTTATAAAAATAATGACAAATTTTAAAAAAATATATTTTTAAAAGTCAATATTTATACCAAGTGGTTGTCAATTCCAAAAACTAAGTCATACATGGCATTAATGTTACTACCGCATAACAAGATTTTTAACCAAAGTACTTCCTTTCTTTAAAGGAAGAATATTCTCACTTCTTTCTATATAAACATCTTAAAGAACAATGGTATGAACAGCAATGAGACTAAGATATGCTTCTTATTGAGGCTCAGTATGATGTGTTAACGATGATAAAACTATAAATTCCTATGAAAAATAAAAGTCATAACTAAGATGCTGACATAATTCTATTCAGACTAGTAATACTGTTGTTATAATCAATGATACTAGAGAGATATAAAAGTGTCATTTCTAAATTTTAAAAGGGTCTGCCTTTCAGCTAACTAGGAGAAAAATTGACACCAATTTTGTTTACTCGTCCTGACTTTAATAGCAGTAAAAATTATCCCCATAATGCTATTGCTGTCTGTTCAGCAGAAGAAAATTACTGTGAAAACATATTTCATCACCTGAAAGCTTAATTAAAACCAGTTGCCTGTACTACTAAAAAGTGTGTGTGTGTATGTCTGTGTGTGTGTTTGTGTAAGACAGAAATAACCATTTGATGACATGTTGTTGCTTTCTTATGTTAAACATTTTTTATTATAGTAATTGAAATAACTTCACCATACAGATATCACATGCTGAAGCATGACAATGCAATATTAATTGCACATTGTGTTGACATTTCAAGCATATTTTCTGTAACAACATTTGCATTCATATACAGGTAGTAAATACATGGGGATAATTTGAGTCATGATTCATGGTAGCAAATGTATTGCTTTCAAGCTAATCTTGAAACCCAGAATCTTCAACAAATCTACTAATAGTCGATATTGTAGCATGTACAGTGGTAATTATACGAACCAACCAGCTCAGGACCAAGAACTGCCATGGTTAACCTTTGAAAGAAAATATCAGCATTATCTGATTACTTTTGCAAGTCTTCTTACCCACTTAAAAAATATTAGTCTATTGAGCAATGACTGTACCAATAGTTTTCAAGTTAGTGGTAGGGATAAAATAAAAGTTTTATGTAGCCCTTCTTAGATAATACAGCCCAGTTAATGCAAAATATGTTATCTGAATACTTTTTCTTCAATATACCATATACCCACTTATGACAAGGCAAAAAATCACCAAAAAGGGCCGCAATCTCAAAGACTGCAGTAAGTTTTAATATACCACTTTTGGGTTGCAAGACTGTTATTTGTAGGCATGTATCTTGGTTCAAATAGTCTAGACAATGTTTTTTTAGGCATAGAAACTTGGTTCTTAAAAGCCCCAGCAGACAAACTGAACTTGATCTAATAACACATTTTATCTAAGTTTTATTGTTTCTGAGGTAAAAATATACCACCATAAAATGCAAGGAAAACCAATATCTAAAAGGCAGGATTGATCCTTTCTGGACTTTGCCCATCAAAGGTCAAAACTTCAAAGGTTAAAGTGAAGAAGAAGAGGAGGAGGTGAAGGAAGGAAAAAAGGAAGAGAGAAAAAGCTGTGTAAGGAATAAAATTTTGATCATGCGTATATTTCCAAATTTTTTATTTATTTGTAAATAATATTAACCCAAAATATTTAGATAACTAATTCAGAACTTGAAAACATAAATTTCTCAATTTAAAGAGAAAAGCCAATTTTCAAAAATCATTAGATCACAGCAACACAACTAACTGAAGTTACACTTTTTATTGCTTAACCTTTAGAACCAGGTAAACTAAGACTCAAAATGTAAATTACCATTACAGAACAGAAAAGGAAGGAATTTTCTGTCACTCATCTAGAGGTATTTGATATTATTTTTTAAAGAGAACACATTTAAGAATGAATCAGTGCTTTGCAGAAACCTAGAAATAATAGAGTTTATGCAACTATCAATTTTTTGGTACATTTGAAAAGGTCAAATATGTGTATATTCAGATTTAAAAAGAACTTTTATGTGGAATGGCTTTGACATGCTAAAGATGAAAGCATTTGGATGAATTTATATTAAAATGTGAAATTTCAAGTTAGATAACAGAATTCTATAATCATATGCTTTCCAAATTAAAAAGAGAATTAGAATGAAGTCCTTAATGTCTAGAAGCCTCTACCATCTAGTTGCTTGTAAATATTACATGAAAAGAAAGTTGTGTTTTTTTTGTTTGTCTGAGTTTGGTTCATTTTAGTTTTAGGGAGGAGGAATTAGTAGGCAATTTTTGTGTATTTAGACCTAAGTTAGACATATGAAAAAATCTGCATAAATCTTTGTGTCTGGCAGAGGTTATTTCCATATTTGATCCTGTTATAACTTCGTTTTTATACATGCAAGGTAAGTGAAATGCTAGTAAAATAAAATTTGTTGCTAGTAAAAATAAACATAATATGAATCACAATAGTTCCTTCAACAGATTACATAAAGCAAATGGTAACTAATTACAATGCTGGATAATTAAAGTGAAAACAAATCTGCCATCTCATACCATGTTCATAGATGAGATTTAAAATAAAGGTTGCTTTTTATATAATTCTGGAAATGATTGCAATCATATACAGTTCTGGAAAGCATTCTAATCTTAGATTTACAGAATGAGTAGGGATATGTTTTTTTATAACAGAATGAAAATACATTTTCATCTTAAGTAAACCAAATTCCCTATTAAAAACTCCTGGTAATATTGAATAACTTCTGAAGTTTTTCAAATAAAGTTACTTTCTCTCCTAGAAGAGAGAATCAGACCCGTACTATCACTTATATTGATATGTTTCCACTTTATGAATAAAAAATTTATAATAAAAACTAAGGAATATTTTATACCTCTAAAACATTTCTATGGCCTCTAGAGACTTTCATGGTTTACTACTGAACCTTCTCTTCGTAGTTTCTCATTATGGAATAAGCACTGATAGCAACCATAGTCCACAGCATACCGGGTAGTATATATAAATAATGAGCACATGGCTTTTATTCACAATTTTATCACATCAAACTAGATCAGTATAAATATGCAAATGTCAGCAAGAAAATTCTAGTGCTCAAAAAAAGCCAGATCTAAGTAGCTAGATAAATGAAATTTGTTCATTAATTAGTTAGGTAGTTTCACACATTTTAACTTATTTTTCAAAGGTTCTTAAATTGTGTGTGTGTGTGTGTGTGTGTGTGTGTGTGTGTGTATGTGTTTTCTAGGGGGAGAGGGTTCATCCCCATGTTGAACATTCTTCTTATTTGTTTTAAATAAAAATTTCACTCTTTTATCACTAAAGACAGAAGTCCCAAAGCACCCACTCTAGCATATTAACCATTTTGATTTAAATTAATGCAAGTGAGTGACCAACAAACTGGATAGATATCATATACCAGACACTTGAAATTATGTCTCATTCATGGACAACTCATGAATTTAAAAGAAAAATTATTAAAAATACTTCATGAAAAGACCTACTTGTTTATACTCTTACAATGATTTTACAGTATCCCAATTTTTGCATCATTTATTCTAAGAAATCTGTAATATATTTAAGAATTCACAAAATGGAGTCACAAACATTCAGAGTTACACTGTAATTTCTTTTATCCTGACCTTATCCTCTTTTTCCCCAAAGACAATAACAAATTCTTCTTTGGGATGCATTTAGCAAGGAAAAGTATCTATTGGAATATAGATGTTAGGTAGTCATAAAGAATCAAGTAGTGATAATTTAAGGAAAATCCTATCTTAGCCTATCACAGCCTCAGAATATGGCTTTAAAAGCAAACTATATCTAACTTAGTCAACTTTAGGTTGCCAATTAATCCTTTTTGCAAATTAAACTAGGACAGTTTGCTTCTCTCAGTTCTCCTGCTTTGGGGCCATTTCTTGATTTACTGGAAGTAGTTTCTAGGATAGTAAAAGGTAAAACATGCCTAAATTTTGCCAGTAATTAGCATCTGTGAAAAAATAAGACTGTTGGGAGAAGTTTAAAGAAACTTCTAAAAGATGAATATTGTAATTTCTAAGGATTTCCATGTCAGTGATAGTGCTGTTTATATTTTTATGGAAAACTGAAAGCTCACTCATTGTTTTTGAAACTATAAGCAAGAAAAGGAAGTAAATTGCTATGAAATGTATGCATAATAACTTCAGACACAAAGAAAACTTCATCCTCTATTTTGATTTTAGAAAATTCTCAAGGGTACTTCCATGACTAATAATATCTAGTAATCAGAATCTTCTATTTGCAATAATTAGATTATTTTCTATGCTGCAATGTGAAACTATATTAGATTTTACAATGTAAGTTGGTCTCAACATTAAGAGACTTCTAAAATAAGTGTGACACATTATCCTATAACACCAAAATGAGTTTGAAATGTCAACTCTTCTACTTCTGAAGAACAGAAGAAATTGTATTTGACCATACGTACCCACTGGAGATATACTTTCCAAATAAAAGTAAATGGTATGAGATACAAAAATCAGATGGAAAGATTTTGTTATTAACATCATTTTCTGTTCCTTTATGTGACTCCCAATGAAAAGTAGAAAATAAAATCTAGTTTACGTTTTTTTACTTGTAACCCACTGGATTGTCTTCCATTTTGGATCACTATATGATCTTACTAAAGCCTTACTGAAAATGTGCATTATCACAAGTAGCTAAATTTCCACATAGAGGAATAAAAATACTGGGAAAATCAGGTTGAGATTTTTATAGTACTCTGAAGTGTGCTACAGTAATGATAAACCCGTTTTATATTTAATCCTATCATCAAGCAACACCAGGCTTCTAGCTTTGTTTTTCATTTTAAATGGCTACTATATATAAGAGAATTAATAAGGTATTATACTATTAATGCTTTTTCAAGTCAAAAGAAGTATTATCTAGAAAATAATTTAACACTGAAATGGGATATTCAAGATCAATTTTGTTTTATATACTCTGCAGCAAAAATAACATTTCTAGTAGGAAGGAATTAATTATAAACCTAGCAAATTCTAGACATTCACATATTTCTGTAAACAATTTAATGGTTTATTACATTTCCAGAAAGGTTAAGTCTTATATCCAGTTTTCTGCTAACTCTTCTTTCATATATTATAATAAATATATATGTGTTATTTGAGTGCACGTGTATATATTTTCACACATATATGTCATATATACATAAAACAGCACTTAATGGTCACTTTCTTTGCATGTTTAAATTGGAGGGAAAAAAATGAATTGCTATTATGCATAATCCATGGCAATCTTCCTTTCTGTTTCACAAATGGCCATATCGGGATGTAAACAAAACATTGGAGCGAGTCATTCCAGGTGAACTGTATTTCAAGGTGTAGTTTGGTGTTCTCATGAAGAATTGTGTACTTCCTGGTAATAAATACCTACAAATGACAGTTAAAAAATTATACTTTACAAACAAGTTAATATTAACATCTCTCACTAAAGTGTTCTGTGGTTAATAATTTATGTATGCTACATGAGAAACAATACTATAACAACAATGCATTCTACATTAAAAAAAAAAATGTTCTCTCCCAGACTGAAGTGGGAAGGTGGAAGACGGTCATAAAAGCCTCACCTAAAGAGCAGAATATAGATGCAACATATGATCTTAGTATCCCAAGACATCCCATAAAGAGCCATTATACTCACATGCTAGGAAACTATTTCCATGGCTCATGTTAATTTGAAATTCATCATTAATCTCTATAAATAATATGTGAAACCAGTGAAATATTTCTTAAAAACATGTGATATGAGAATTTGGCTAGCCACATTACCAATAATTGTTTGTTTCAAGGATGTTGGAACCATTAATTATAATTTAATAATATTTCATCAATGTATTATGACTATAGGTAATCTAAGAGAAAAAGTTAAAGACTAAAATTCATAATTATAAAATTTATATTCCTAGACCACATGGTTCTTATGATAACAACACCAAAAACAATCATGATTACAGGTTACATGCAATCCTTACAGCCAAATGTATTTCAGAATACATGAATTTCCCAGATTTTAGAATGATAGAGTGTATATACTATATATAATATAATATCTCCACTGGGGCCTTGGCGCAGCATCCTGAAATCAAACCATTAATCTTTCTGTTTGAGTGAAACATATGAATACTCACAATAAACAGGACGAAAACAACAAATAACTTCATGTCAATTCAGGTCAGGTCAGATTTGCCAATAAAAAGTTACTCTTCCTTTCTTTTTAGTTTTCAGAGATTTGAGAATAAGTAATTATAAATAAGAATGTGCACCTGTATAATTTGTTTCTCTCTGGAAAAACTTTGATTAGCGTTAGGCCACTCCAATCTATATATCTAGAGAAAAATGGAAATCCACAAGGAAATCCACATGAGCAAAAGCAAATAAACATTATTATTAAGAGTATAAATCTTGGTAATGACAAGGACATGCTATAAAATCAGGACAAAGACATCTATGAGGAATTTCCAAAACCAGAGGTAGCAATAGAAGGAGATTTGAAATTTTTGAAAAAATAAACAATGGTAGAGCATCAACTCATTTATTTTTTTCACTTTACATTAGAATCTTCCAGCAAGTGTCATATTTCCATAGATACGCAATGAAACTGAGGGCCACGAGTACCATCAGCTACCTATTCTACATTAAATAATGTTGATACTACTATACTTCCATGCCAATGGAAAGTTACATTTATAGTTGTGTTATATGAATTTTGTAGAAGAATATGAATTCATTATGATCAAGCTACATACGACATTCAGATTAAAATGGAAGACTTCTCCATAACATCCATAAACATCATTTTATCATGAATTATCTAATAATATCTTCTAAATCTATTACCTAGTATCACAAACTATAAATAATTGCTCAAATCATTAAGTTAATAGAGCAGTAAAATAATACACAACAAACCAAATCGAATCAAAATTGCACAATGGGTGATGAATAATGAAACAATTGATTTCTCACATCACAGATTATATGAATTATTTTCTTAATATCACTTGGGTAATTTATATGGATTAATTATTATGTCAAGATCTAGTGGAGTCATGATGATTAATCTGCTATCTTCTGTCATGAAAAGGCTCCCTTCCTACCTAAGGCAAAGGTACAAAAGAAAATAAGGTGTTTGATCAAAATCCACTACTTTTTATTAGTTGAGAGTTATTCTACCTTCTATTGAAAATGCATTCTGATTATACTGATAATTATCAGAGTAAAGAATAACTTCTACCAACTTCCTTTTGAAGAATTTCCAGGCAACAGTTACTGCTGACATTACAATAACATTCACCTATCCTTTTGAGTTAAAGATCTCCAGTCCACAGAGGAAAAATAAAAGCACAAAATCCAGGGTTACAGCTAACCTGTATTATTTTATTTAACACTACATCATACTTAGTGTTTTCTATGTGCTCAGCACTATTCTAATTGCTTCACAAATATTAACTCATTTACTTCTCATAACAATTCTATACAGTAGGTATTATTGTGTGTTTCATTTTATCGGTGAACACACTGAAGCAACAGGGGTCAAATGTCTTGCCCACAGTTACATAGCTAGTAAACGGCAGAGCTCGGACTCAAGCCCACGTGTGCCAACGCAGCATCAGTGCTCCTAGCAGCTATACCTATATTGTCATTTCTCTGTATGAATCTCAGTTTTAAAACTAATGGATACAATGATTATACTCATTTTCTCAAAACTACAAAGTATACAGTAACCTAGAAAGTAGAAAAAGATTATACATCCACAAACCTAAACTTTTTAAAAGAAGCAGGAAAAGCTAAAATGAAACTTCTGTAAGAAAAAAAGTTCAGTATGAACTAAAAAAAGCATATGAAATTACATTGGAAGAAACACTTTGTTTCCCTAAAGCAAGTGCTGTGGGGTATTTTAAAGCATTACAGGGAAACACAATGGATTATTTGCCTTAATATCTCCATTAATATCTCTTGGGAGATCCCTTACTAGCTGAACATCAAAGATTATTTTTGAAATGTTCTTTGCAATGAAATTAAATAATACAATTTGATTGTTTTTAGCAAGAAGAATATCTCTGGGAAGTACGTTTATAGACTATATATATACACATACATATATACATATACATATATATATGTGTATGTATATATATATATATATATAAAGAGTTTGCATTAAAGCACCAAAAAAATGTGAAAAGTTTACAGCTTTACCTTTATTCTAGCTTACTCTTGATGTACAAAAACAGCTAACCTGTAACTAATAGCTAACTGAGAAGTACCTCCGACTCCCCTATTTGCTTCACACTTGTACCCTCACTCCTCATCACAGAGGCTAGGTGTACACAACCTCACATATCCATCACATAGACATAAAACATGCATTTGTCCAATTCCTACTTGATGTAGAATTGGTCTGTCATGTACCAACTTATTGCTGACCATGGAGGATCTCTAGAACATGAACATTTCAAGACCAGTAGGGAATTAGCCTTGAAAACGTAAGCTACACCCACCTTCTGAGATTTTCCTGGAGTAAGATGAGGACCCCTGATACCCCCAAAATAAACTCAAGCTTCCTGGTTTGGGGAACAAAGGTAAATAAAGTTCATCATAATATTTATCCTGTGTTTTAAATTTTTTTCTACTGTGGTATAATATATATAGCATGAAACTTACCAGTTGTATCATTCAGTGCATTAAGTACATTCACAATGCTTTGTAAACATCACCACAATCTAGTTCAGAACTTTTTCATCCCAAACAGAAACTCCTTGCCCATTGAACACTAAATCCCCATCTCCTCCTCCCCATTCCCTGGTAAGCTCTGTTCTACTTTCTGTCTCTATGAATTTGTCTACTCTGGGTACCTCATATATAGTGGAATTTTATACCATATTTGTCCTTTTGTGTCTGGCTCATTTAATTAGCCTGCTTTCAAGGTTCATCCATGTTGTAGCATGTGTCAGAATTTTATTCTTTTATACAGACTGAATACTGTTGCATTGTATGTCTGTATCACATTGCATTTATCCATTCATCTGTTGGTGGACACCTGAGTTGTTTCCACCTTTTGGCTATTGTGAATAATGTTGCTATAAACATTGTCGTACAAGCATCAGTTTGAGTCCTTGTTTTCAATTCTTTTGGGTATATACCCAGGAGTGAAATTGCTGGGTCATACAGCAATTCTATATTTAACTTTTTGAGGAAGTAGCAAACTTTTCCATAGCAGCCACATCATTTCACATTCTGAGATAGTGAGTGCAATGCATGAGGATTCCAACTTCTCAGTATTCTCACCGACACTTAACTATTTTGCATCTGGGGGATAATAGCCATCCTAGTGAGTGTGGATCATTCCATTGTCTTAACTTTGATTTGGGCTAGGGGTTGCGGGAAGCTCTAGTTTCAAGACCCACCTCTGCCATAGCTAGCAATGTGGATTTGGAGAAGTCATTTAACCTCTTTGGGCCTCAGTTTTCAGTTTTCTCATCTGTGAAAAGAGTCCAGTAGTTTCTTCCATGCCTAGCTCACAGAGTATAAAGCCAATGAAATAGTGCACAAGGGTGAAATATTATTTACATGTTATGAACATCAGCCTCACAAGGCAAGACCATCCTTGTTCTGAGATAGATGTTTCAAGCTATCAGAGCCTGGGGCCATAATGGTACCATGTATTTAACTCAATTGTAAAGTATAGTACACATTTGAAAGAGCATAAAACATAAATGTCCAGCTTAATGAATATGATAAAGTGATTACTTGTATAACTGCTACCCAGGTTAAATAACTGAATATTCCTAGCACCCCAGATCCCTGTATATTTCAGCACCCTCCCTTCTTCCCAATATCTTCCCCATTTTTTTATAGAGTGTTCATTTTTTTTCTTAGAAGTTTGTAGGAGTTCTTTTTTGACCTAAGAATCTTATATAGGTTATAAATGGGTTGCAAATGCCTTCTTCCATTCACTGATTTGCTTTTTCACCCTCTTAACAGGATCTTCTATGGAACAGATATTCTTAACTTTAATATAGTAAAATTCATCTTTTCATTTATGATCTGCACTTTTTGACCCTATTTTTTATAATCTTTGCATCCCTCAAAGTCATGAAAATATTCTCCTGCATTATCTTCTGTAATATTTAGTTTTGCCTTTCACATCTGTGTAGTCAAATCATTGGAGATGATTTTTGCATATGGTGTGGGTAAAATCAAGTTTCTTTATTTTTAATTATTATTTAGAAACCCAATTGTCTCAGCACCATTTTTTAAAACAAATTTCTTTTTCCCATTTGTCATAAATCAAATGTACCTCCTTTTCTCATAAATCAAGTCTCTATATATGCCTAGGTCTACTTAGGACTTTTCTGAATGGTTTCATTGGTCTGTCTGTCCTTTTGACAATATTACACTGTCTTAAATTACTTTAACTTATTCTAAGTCCTAGTACACTACAGTTAATAAACCCTACCATTTTATTTTTCTATTTCAAACGTGTCTTATCTATTCTTGGCCCTTTGTTTTTCTGTATAAATGTTAGAACAAGCTTTGGTCAAAGACTGTGCCTCCCCCAAAAAATTTGTTGAGATTTATACTATGATTACATTGCATTTAGAGATGTTCAGAACTATTTAAGAGCTGACACTTGATGATACTGATCCAATGATGTTACATTTTGCTACATAAAAGTCTTGCACATTTTTGTTACATTTATTACTAAGTATTAACTATTCTTTGATGCAATTGAAAATGATATCATACCTAAAATTTCATATTCTTGCTGTTTGCTGTTGATATAGGAAAAATATAATTGATTTTCTTATCTTGACTTTGATTTCATTAAACTTGTTAAATTTACTTAATAATTTATCTGTAGATTTATTTAGATTTCTACGAACACCATCACATCCATCAGTAAAGAGTTTCAGTTTAGTGCCTTTTTTTTCTTTTGCTTGCCTTATTGAACCAACTAGGACCACTACTACAATGTTAAATAGAAGTAGTAATAACAGGCAATCTTGTCTTGTTCCTCATCTCAGAAGGAAAGCCTTCAACATTTCATGATTAGGTATGTTTGTTACAGGTTTTGTGTAGTTATTCTTTATTAGATTAAGGAATTTCCCTTTTGTTTCTAGCTTGCTAAACATTTTTTAAAAACATGAACATATATATTCAGTGTATATTTATCTGTATCTTTTGAAATGATCTTTTATTCTATTAAAATCACATTGATCACTTTTAATGTTATTTCACCCTTAAATTGATGCAGTAAACAGAAGTTGGTCACAATACATTATCCAATTTAAAGTTCCTGGGTTTATTTTGCTGGTATTTTATTTAAGACTTTTGTATCTATGTTCAGGAGTAACAATGAACTTTCACTATCCTTTGACATATCTTGGTTATTAGGTTTTAGTATCAAAGGTATGGGAGCTTCATTAAACAAGGTGGAGAATGTCCCCGCCTTTTCTGTTGTCTGGATGGGTTTAATAGAATTGAATAGTGAAGACCTGTGAATCTGGAATTATCTTTGTGAGAAGGTTTTTAATTAGTGATTCAATTTCTTCAATAGTTAAGACTATTTAGTATTTTCTATATAGGACTTTCTAACAAGAAATTTTGTCATTTTTGGTAATACGTGTTTTTCCAGGAATTTGTTAACTTAATCTAAATTACCAAATTTATCAGCATGAAATTGTTCATATTTTCTTATAAAATTTTCAATGTTTGTAGGATCTGTAGTGATGTCTCTATCTTTGTTCTTTTTTTAAAATTTTATTTTATCGTGTTATGTTAGTCACCATACAATACATCATTAGTTTTTGATGTGGTGATCCACGCTTCATTGTTTTCGTATAATACCCAGTGCTCCATGCAGTACGTGCCCTACTTAATACCCATCACCAGGCTAACCCTATCTTTGTTCTTGATGTCAACTATTTCCTTTCATATTCTTGATCAGTCTCACCAGTTGTTTATCAGTTTTCTTAGTCTTTTCAGAAACACATTTTTGGCCATGTTGATCTTCTTTATTCTGTTTGCTTCATTATATTATTAATTTCTACTGTCATTTTTATTTCCTTTCTCTATATTCTTTGGGTTTATTTTAATGTCATTTTGTCACTTTTCAAAATGGTTGCTGATGTCATTTAATTTTTGCTTTTCCTCTTGCCTAATATGTTCATGTAAGTCTACAAATATGTCTACAATAATGATTTGTCTACATACTACAATTTTTTGTCTGTAATATTTGTGTTATCATCCAGTTCAAAATATTTTCTTATGTCCATTATGATTTCTTAGATTCATGAGGTAATTAAAAGTATATTTTTTTATCCTTCCAAAGTATGGATATTCCAATTATAATTTTTGCTTTTGTTTTCTAGCTTAGTGGCATGGGGTCAGAAAAAAAACCTCTGTATGATTTAAGTCTTCTGAAATTGGTTGAAATATGTTTTATTATTATACTATATGATAGACTTTTGTAAAAGTTCCTGGTGTGCTTGGTATTTTATATTCCAAGATTATTGGATTCACTTCTATATATGATAGTTAGGTCTGTTAGTTATATTGTTAAAATGTTCTGTATCTTTAATTTAACAAAATACATATATATATATGTATTTTGATATATATATGTATAATACACATATATATGTATTATGATATACATATGTATAATACATATATATGTGTATATATATGTATATATATATGTATCACAATACATACATATATATCAAAATCTCCATCTATGGTTGTAGATTTGCCTATTTTTCCTTGTAATTCTGTTAACTTTAGCCTTGCAAAACACTGGGAACACTGTTACTCCTAGGAATCTAGGATATTCACCAACATCCCCATCTTTGGCAGGCCTTGAACTCCTACTTTTTCCCTTAGGCCCATGAGTCTATCAGAAGTATTATTCAGTATAACAAGCTCTCACTAAGTACCTGATTAACACTCTGATGTCTTCAAACAAGGTTTTGATATTTTGTCTAGCTTTTCTAGTTGTCATTAAAGGGAGGATTTGTCCAAAAACCCAGTGCTCTATTACCAAAGGCAGAAGTTTGAACTCAGTGGTTTTTAAAAATGTTTTTAACCATGAAACCCCTTGTGAAATGAGCTTATATGGAAGTTCAGTACATGAAATATAGAAACACAGAGATGTTGATGATACAAAGTATTTGGAGATCCCAAAGCTTCCCAAGTAAGTATAGTTAAAGTATTGAGCTGGTCCCAAGAACTCTAGTTTCATATATATATCATATATATATCTGGGTTTATTTATCAGTTTTACTTGCTTAGTTATGAGTCTACCTCTGAGAAATGGCTTTCCACTTGGTATGCCTATTAAGTTATTATTTTTCTAAGACTTCAAGATTCAAGGCTACTCTGTTCCATGGAATGGGTGGCATGTACACCTTAAAGCCTCTTCAGAAAGATCGTGCAGATCTTTGGTCAAGATAAATATGGTCCATAAACCTGACTGATGTTATCTCTATTTTCTTCTCTTTTAATTTTATAGATAAATTACCTAAATATATATCTCCTCATAAAATATTTAGGTATACCTCATATATTATTTATATTAGGCATATATATTAATTTATAAATATTAATTTATACTTTATTAGGTATACTTCATAAATGAAATTTATCTATCTATTAATAAATAACAAATTAAGCGACTTCTACATGTAAAGTAAAAAGCTATAGGTTCCTAATTGATAAGGGAAAGAAAATATGGCCAGTTTTCATGTTTTTAAATTAATGTGACATTGACTTGGGTTTTAATAGCTAGATATTTATTTCTCTCTCCTCCTTGTGTTTCCAAGTAGAAGAATTTCCACCAAATTTCTGGCCTTTTACCAGAAGTGAGTTATCTGATTTTCAGGTTTAAAAGAAGGAACCAAGTATGCTTGGCTCAGTCCCTTTCTCTTGTTGGATCAGCCTATCTGCAGAAAGGATGCATTCTTACTAGCTCACTAGCCAACACTAACAGAACTAGACTTTATGGGGTAGTGTTAGTGGAAGGTTTGGTTTGATCTAGCTCTGCCCATGATTGGATCAGTACATTTAATTCTAGAATTCAATTTTAGAGAACTCACTTGGCTCAAATCTACACCATTGTCCCTTAATGTGGCTTTACTCAGTAATGAAGCTACATCCTGATGATCATCTGTCTGATTCCTACATCTCTCTCTCAAATGGTTATGAACTTGGGCAGGAATAAAGGGTGTGTTTTACTAACCCCTCTTCCCGCAGAATGCTTATAATCATCATACTGGGGTTATACTGAGCATTTATCAGAAGTCCAGAACTCAAGATTCCAGAGTAGGAATATCTCTTCTGACCACCAGAAAAGGAAGAGAATAAAAAGGCCTGACACAATTGTAAGGTGTAACTTCTTCCTCCAGAGTGACCTCAGTCTATTTTGCCCACCTACAAAAGTTACAAGAGCCCTCAATAGAAAATGTGTTACAAAATCTATAATCGCAAGAGTAACATTGAAGAGTTTGAAACCATCCTTCCTAGACTGGAACTTAAGATTTTCCTGGTCATGCTCCCAGAGTATCACTCCTTAAAGTGAAACCACTTAATTTATATGCTGTAAGGTCTTAATGATGACCATCATTCTTTTAAATTATATGAAAATATTAATGAAAGTAATGTAAGTTTTATTTCAATAATTTGCTTCAGTCAAACCATTAAACTGTAGAATATTGCTTTGATATTTACATATTTCAAATATTAATGGCTAGCTTTACCTCTATCATTGTTGTGATCACTCAGCTTCTATTTGCAGGGGGAGAGTTAAAATATGTTAAAGGTACGACAATAATATAATGTCAGAATCCAAAACAAACAAAGATTAAAATACATCTTTCGGGTGCCTGGATGGCTCAGTCGTTAAGCGTCTGCCTTTGGCTCAGGTCATGGTCCCAGGGTCCTGGGATCAAGCCCTGCATCGAGCTCCCTGCTCAGCGGGAAGCCTGCTTCTCCCTCTCCCTCTCCCCCTGCTTGTGTTCCCTCTCTGCTGTGTCTCTCTCTGTCAAATAAATAAATAAAATCTTTAAAAAAAAATACATCTTTCAACACTTTTTGTGAAATATACTCCAAGCCATTCTGCTGGTGCAGATCAGTTTTGTAAAAAGTTAGCTTTATTATATACTTCCTATGATCTCTTTAAGAAACAGATCAATCTGTAGGTGTTTCAAAAGACAGTCCCAGCTATGGGGGTTATTTTTCCTCATTGCCTATTCAGGGTTAGTTGAATACTATCATCATTTGACTATCACTTAGTTTTTCAAAGTCACGATTTATTCTCTTCTATTCAGAGTAGTACTGCAACTTATACATACTAAAAATAAAGTCACATGTTCATCTTTAATTCTATTGGGCACTATGATTGTACAGAGAAATGCTAAAATGTACTATTTTTTCAATCTGCATATTTTTGCAGCTTAAAAACAATATTCTTTTTCATGATTTGGAAAACCACCTATTTTAACTGGACAGTATTTATTAAAATTCAATTTTTAAATGGAACTTAACAAAATTCACCTCCCATAGATGCATGTCGTGATGAAAGGGGTAAAGATTAAACTAAAGGCATCTTCTCAACTTATCAGGCTGAAGGATAAATTTGAAATCTCCCTATTGGTGAAAAAAGTCAAGTTTATGACCATTTTTGGATGCTTTTACTCGGCATTTGAAAGCAAAATTATATAAACCAAATAATCTCATTTCCAAGTAGGTTATTTCTGTCACCTTCAGGTTTGTGGTTGCTGTCCTTGTTTGGTCCTTTAAAGGTAAAGATGGTGCAAATTAAAAGTCTTTTGTAGATAACAGCATGTATGAATTTTCGGTCTTTAGCTTTTTCTCTAACTATGTAAATAAAAAGAGACTTTCAATTTCAAATTGCACCGTGGCATTACTTTATATAAAACTCACAGGGTGTAGAAATGTAAACAAGTACCTGGAGTTACCCCAATCAGTACCAATGCCTGAGAGTGATCCTCTTGAGTCAGTTGCATATTTGTAAACCACTAGCAGGCACTGTTTACAAAGTTCAACCAAGCGCTGGCAACATTGGAGCTGCAAAGGAGTCACCACCTCCGGGCTTTTACTGAAAATACTCTCCCAAGAGGATCTGTTGGCATGGAAACAGACATGACCTCATGTGGCTGTTAAAAATGACAACCAGCTTTATCACTTACCTAGCAGCAAACCAATAAGGAAAAGTAGAAATGGCCTCAGACATTTGAAGTGACTGCAGATGGTTGAAAGGTATAAAACAAATATATATTTGAAAATTCATCTTTATATTAAAAAACACAACACAGAATTCATATACTATTTGTCTTTAAAGACTTTACTGATGCCAACTGTGGGTAGCTATCAGGATGGTTTCCCAACACCTCCTAAAAAATTGAGTTACTCTATATTAAAGTGTATGTAAAATACTGAGCTTATTTCTCAAAAGTTAGATATTCTAAAACTTTAGGTTTCCTTGAAAGCTACCTTTACCTTTACATTAATAATGATCCCACAAAAGAATTTAAAATTTGCTTCAATTTAATTTGTGGCCTCTCTGGATTAGGAGAATTTAAGTGAATCCCTTGATTATGACCACTCCTCTCAAAACACTTAGAGATGTAATTATGTCCATGATATTCCTAGAGCACAGGTTCTATATTCTAGAAGTCATGTTATCTCAGCGAGTACTGCCTGACTATAATCCCAAAGGTAGTATCCTGCCTCCTTAAGTGCACTCAGCTTATACCAAAGCACACAGTAGTACACACTTTCTTGGTAAACTTCAAGTGTGTGTGTGTGTGTGTGTGTGTGTGTGTGTGTGTATGCATGCGCACAGGTAAACAAATACATATAAATGTACTTACAATTCCTAAATTTACCATAACAATCCAAATCAGGAAACACCTCACCACCACCCACCACCAGAAAGAGACAGAGACAGAGACAGAGAGAGACTTATTTCCTTAGTATAAATGAAACTTTTCAAGCTCAAGGGGAAAGTTTTGTTTGAGACTTGGTAATGGTTCAAGTCTCATTTTACATAAACCGATTCACTTAACCCTTAGAGAAAGAAAAGAGTAGATTTTCAGAAAGAAAAAAATATTAAGGAAAATATTTTTCTGACAAAATGTACTTCCCAATGGGAAATTCAAAGACTCCATTTTCAATCTTCTGTGGATATTTGATATCTTTGGAATTTTTAAAAATGTTTTAGAAACTCAGAAAGGTATTTTTTAAGTAGAAAGGCTACTGTTTATTTTTTCAGGAGAAACGTGGTCCTAAACAGCATGTCACCTGTGAATGACAGGTTTTCTTAAAAGGAGTAAGATTCAAATGAGTAGACTGAAAGGAATAAATTTTCTTCCATATTCTGAGATGTTTGGGACTAAATATAATATTTTTATTATTTTTAAAAAGTTATTTTCATTTAAGAAACAGTAATATGCTAATTAAATTAACTCTAAAAATAAATTTTAATACTAAATATAAGAAAAACTGGCTATAATACATATGTGTTTGCATATATCCATATATACTTATGCATGTGTGTATGTATAACCAACTTAATTTGATCAAGAAAAATACTGGAGAATACCAATTAGGGCATGTGTTTATAATTAGTATTTCCTAATTTCAAAGCCCTACATGTTTAGGCCCAGAGAAATAAAAATTTCATATAAATACAAATACATACAGGAAAACATCCTGTGTTACGACTGTCTGCTTAGCACTTTCCTCTCCACTGAAATTCTGAACATTGCTACATCCTCTCCTCTCAATTTGGATATATTTTTATTTTGATCCTTTGGAGCCATTTGATTAGATCCACTATCAAGTTACACACATCATGGTAATTTTTCTTTTTCTGATTTGGAGTATAGAGGTAAGAAAAGAACAAATAAAATGGAAGAAAGATAAAAGAGCTTCTATCACACTCTAATTTGATGTAACATGCTGAATACTATGTAAGTTATAATCTGACCAGCTTTGGCTTCTCATTCTCTCATTCTTCCTTAAATATTTAAAATAAATATATGGACCAAAGTCCTTTACCAATTTTTGGTGTGTATGTTCACCACCTCTAGCCAAAGACCACATTCTACTCTATTAATTCATATTTAAGTGTCAGCACACCAGAACTCCTCATAAAGAAAAAAAGAAAATGAACAGGACTTGTTTCATTTGGTACCAGGTTAACTTTTTCTGCACAAAGGAAACCCATCCTTCACACTGAGTGTATTAGGACCATGTCCCTCACCTCCTCTCCACCACCTGGCACAGCTGAGTGAATGTGCAACACCTCCATAACACTACAGCACCTCAGTCTTCAATACTAACACAAAAATTTTTAAGAAGGTGAAAGGATGTAGAAATAATTTACAATACCAGTGCCTTTATCAAAGAACTCAAGGTCTTATCTGACTTCTTTCTGAATCTAAATTCCAAAAAAAACAGAATTCAAAAAGAAAAATTAAGTGGTTAAGAAGTTCTGTTTGGTACTCCCTAATCCTCAGAGATGTTTAACAGGAAACAACTTTAAATGATACTTTTTAGTAATATAACAATAAGGTATAGAATTCTAAATACCTCTGGCAACAAAGGGGAGTTGTTATTAATGAAATCCAGAGACTCGAAAAGCCTTGCATTATCCAGCAATCCAATATTTTTCACCAACTTTCTCATCGAAACATTTAATAAAGCAGTTATCTAAAAAGTAAAACTGTTTCATTTCTTTCTCCTTCTCTGGTAGATGTCTGAACGATGACTGAGTGGACCAAAGTTAAGTAGCAGAAAGGAGAAAGGAAAGTAAAAACAAAACAAAGCAAAACAAAACCAACAAAAACTGGACAATACCAACTGGATACACAGGAACAATGAGCTGGAAAGTACTAACAATAACATATTCAATTGAAAGTGATATGAGAACAGTAAGAGGTCATTTTTACTCTGTATGATGCATACATTTTTGAGTGGGATAGTAAGTCTAGAAGTGGACTGCTTAGAATATTCCTTACCATTTCTTCTTGCCCAAAGATTCTAGAAGAAAAGCTTTTCCATGAGAAACTTCCACTGGAAAATGCCTTTGGCTAAAGGGTCCAAACAGATTCTCTTCTTTGGGGTTCACATATCATAGTTTTGAGTGGAGAGAGGACTTTTCCAAACAATATATTTCTTCTCCCATTTACCCCCTGCTTCCTCCTCTTTGTTTTACCTGGAAAACTATTCTTCCTCTTCCTACAAGTCTCAGCTGAAATGTTACGTCCTTTGGCCACATTTCCTGAGCTCTCAGGCCTGAGTTTGAATCCCATAGCACCTAAGCTTCCTATATCCCAGTAAAACATGGAGGATAATTTTATTCATGAAAATTCCAAGAGCTGTTCTCCTGCAGAGAACACATTCAGAATGTAGAGCATCATGTGATAACAAGAAAAGTTTCCATGTGATAACAAGGGTCACTGAGCATGGGCTTCAGCAGCCTGAAAGAACAAGAAAGGGGGATAAGGGTGTATTCTATTTGATGTATTAGTAAAACCCCTGGGCCAACTCTAGGGAAACATACCACAAAGATCTACAATATTCTTTGATGTTTCTGGATGTGGACAGGGAGTGGTTTATTTAGTTTTGTTATTGGGGTGTTGACAGGCAGAGGCAAGAATCAAGGTGGCCCAGAGTTATTTGGATTATATTTTTCCAAGATTTTACACCTAACTGTGAAAGACAGTTGTGCCTTTTATTAAAATCATTCCTTTAGAAGTGAGTTAAGAGTAGATTTTTACCTTGACTACTAGGCTGTTAGACCAAAGGTTAAAGGAGTATTCATTGACTAGACATGATTCAAAGGATTAATAGACCTATTCTGGGTCCAAACTGGGAATCAAACACACACAACACTCTGTGACTTAATTAAATTGAGGAAGCCTAAGAAACCCATTTGTAAGGCTACAAAATAAAATCCAATGTTAAACTCTTCTCTACAGACCACCAAGGTTTTAAAGAAATGGATGGAGAGTGGAGGTCAAATTGGACTCAAAGCTACTCCTGCTCTATTTGCCCAGGTGCAAGGGGGCTGGGGATTTAGCTAAGGCTATGGGACTTAAATCAAGCAAGCCTGTCAACCACTGGGAATGCTGCTTTGAGGGGAGTCAATAAAGCATACAGTTAAGAGCTTGGGCTCTTGAGTCAGACAACCTGGGTTTAAATCCCGGCTCACCTAGTTACTATAAGAACTTGGGCAAATTATGTTCTCTCTATGCTTTGATTTCTTCATCTGTACAATGAGAATAATAACAATAATAATTTACTCAAAATATTAAAGTGGCAATTATAAGAATATTTAATATGTATAGTAGTAACAGGCATTTAGTAAGTCAAATGCTATTAACTCTCATTATCAATACTAGTAGTAATAGATACCACCAGAGAAATTTAAGGGGAGTATTGTTCAAGGAACAAGAGAAAAAGATTCTGAATCAAGTAGAATATATTACCAAAATAATTCAGGGAAAGGGAGTCCCAGAGGCAAAGAAGAACCACTTTATGGGCATCTTTGGGGTCTGGAGTTGGAGTTTACCTCATGGACTCAAAATTACCAGCACCAATTTCAGTAGCAGACTATCTTACTGCTTTCCCTGCTGAAGAATAACTAGCATTCTAACTGATGTGGAGAACAAAGGCAGAAGGAAATGTAGATAAAATTAAATTTCCTTATAACCTGCAGCCCATTGACAAATACTTGAGGCAAGCAGAGTGTGACCTTCCTCCAGGAACTCCCAACTGTCTTAACATTAATGCTTTGCTAGAGGGAAAAACAACCTTAGCTTGACAATAGCTAGGTCTCCAGGATCCTATGAGTCTTCTTTAGCATATGAAAATCCTTTTGGATTTTCCCCCAGCTCCATAGTATATAACTAACTGCTCCTCACAATACCAGGGCAGCCTTTCTGCCCATGGGCCCTGTCCCCATGCTTTAATAAAACCATCTTTATACAGAGAAGACATCTCAAGTATTCTTTCTTGGCTGTTGACTCTGAACCCCAACATTTCCATATCACAACCAATGGACCAACAAACAGAAACAAAATTCCAGTTATGAGTCTAGATTTAGAGAAATTCTACAGAGAACCATCAACTAATGGGCCACAGAATATAGTTCAAATGTTCCACTTAAGTCTCTGTAGAAAATAATTTATAGCCAAGATTACTCTCAGATTTTACTACAACCCAGAGCACCTTATAAATTCTTCCTGTTTTTAAATGGCTACTGAGGGGACGCCTGGGTGGCTCAGTCAGTTAAGCATCTGCCTTTGGCTCAGGTCATGATCCCAGGGTTCTGGGATCGAGCCCCATGTCGGGCTCCTTGCTCAGCAGGGAGCCTGCTTCTCCCTCTCCCTCTGCTGCTCCCCCTGCTTACACTCTCTGTCAAATAAATAAATAAAATCTTTAAAAAAAAGAAAGAAAAAGAAAGAAAGGAAGGAAGAAAGAAAGAAAGAAAGAAAGAAAGAAAGAAAGAAAGAAAGAAAGAAAGAAAGAAAAGTAAATGGCTACTGAGGAACATGATAGTGGTGAGAATAAGTCTGAAAATGGTATGAATAAACTGGTACTAGAGGACTAGAATATTTAAATGGAGGACATTTGGAGATCATTTGGAGTATTGAGAGAGATTAGAGAAATAAGAAAGAACCAGCATGTTAGAGTGTTGTGTCTCTAGCTAAGAAGTCTGGACTTTAATGATAAATGAGGGAAATCACTATAGATTTTAGGAAATGACCCTGACAGTAGGATAGATATGGGAAACAAAAAACTAGAGACAAAAATGTCTAGAAATCTATTAATTTTACCTAGCCCTTCTACCAAAAGGTTCCTCCTATCTGAAATCCTATAATACTTTATCTAGGTCTCTTTTATATAATCAATATTTTTATATATATATATCTTATTTTATCTACTAGAAGCAGCAGAATTGATTGGTTCACACCACAAACTCTGGGGCCAGTCTCCCTGAGTCCAAATCCCAGTTGCACTAGGTCATTAGTGCCTATCTATGCCTCAGTTTCCTCACCTACAAAATGGAGATAAAACATAGAACTTGCTTCAAAGTGTTGTTATGAGGATTAAATCACTCAATATACATAAAGTGCTTAGAACAACGCCTGGCACATAGTAAGTAGTATAGCTTTAGCTATTATCATATTTAAGAGTCTTGCGGGCAGGATCTGTGTCAAAATCAACTTTGTCTCTCCAAAAGTATTTAAAACAGTAGAAAGTACTGGGTACTAAGAGCAATGAAAAAGAATCTAAAGTAGCCACAGTGGGAATATGACAGAAAAACTAACAGGATTTAGCAAACCACTGAATACAGACTGGGAAGAAGAAAGATACAGATGACCCTGACATATCAAACCTGCATGACTGGGAGAATAACAATGGGATTAAGGGAAGGCCAGAAAGGAAGCTATTTCTGAATGAAAGGGAGGTGCCTAATGTTTGGTTTTAAATATCTTAAGGCTAAAGTGACAATGAGTCACAACAGCTTTGGCAGGATTGAAATTTTGGAGAAGAGCAGAAGTGTAGCCATATTTTGGAAGTCTGTTACATGAAGGCAAGAGCAGAAGAACCTTAAAGATATTGATTTGTAATGGAGATTTCATTAAGACTATCTTGGCACTGGGGGGGGCAGGGGGCAGGGAGAGTTCCAAGATGGCGGAGTAGTAGGGGGACCCTGAACTTACCTTGTCCTTTGAATACAACTAGATCAACCTTTAACTATTTTGCGCAACTAGGATCAAAGGAGTATGGAAACAACCTGCAGAGTTGAAGCCAGAGAATTTGGCAGAGGCAAGTTTCAGAGCCCTCTTTGGGGGATTGGGAAGCAGCACACCTGGAAGAGGAGGAAGCCCAGTTGGAGGAGCAAAGTCAGGAAGAGGGAGAAAGTTGGAAAGATTGCAGCGGTTTGTAACCTCACAATAAGCGGTGATGGGTGGGTTGCTCAGGAAGGGATTGCTCCCCTTCCTGGAGGGCATTTGGAGGAGCATATTTGTCCTTTCCAGAGACAAAGAACAGCTGGGATGCCATTGAGTGGAGCTCAGCATCAGCGTCAGAGGGGCACACAGAGGGCAGAAAACCTCTTAACTTTTTGGTGTGAACCACAATAGGCTTAAACCTCTGTGTGGCGCCAATCAACCCCTTTGCTAGGACTGACAGAGCGAAGTGCAGACTGGAGCAGATGGCAGGTAACATGACCGCTGCTTTTTGCTGTCTGCCACAATAGATTCAAGCCTCTGCAATGGCTTTTCTGGGAGAAAGGGGAGTAGGGGACTGAGTCAAGTGTGGATGGCTGATAACCTGGCTCCAGCTTTTCACTGAGCATTGCAATAAACTCTAGCCTCTGACTGCCCACTGTGTGACGGCTTTTAAGGAACGGGTTGGTGCTGGGCACACCCTGAGCTTTCCCACTGAGCAGGCGCACACATTACTAGGCCCTTTAAAACTTGGGAGTTTTGAATCCCAGCCTCTGGCCAGAGATAAAATACAGGAGATCTGTGGCTCTGGGCATGCCAACGACCCAGGCACAGACAGATTAGGGCAGGGAACTGACAAGGGCCCAGGTCACAGGACATTTTGTAAGAGGGCCAGCTGAGCAGGAGCTGTTGGGAGTTCTGTTCCCCAGAGACAAAAGGGTGAGGTGACGCCATATTCTACTTCTTGCACCATCCCTCCCTCCTCGCACCCACCAGCACAGATTCCAGAGAGAAACACAGCGCCTCTAGTGGAGGCTGGAGTCCCCTACACTAAACCCCTCCCCTCTGACCTGGCAGGAGTATCTTTAGGAGAGCAAGTCAGCTTGTGAGCCAGCACAGCAGGCCTCTCCCTCAGAAGACCAACACAAACCCCTCCATCTACCAAGTCTACCAACTAAAGAAAGCTGAACAACATCAGCTTCCAGCTTAACTTCACAAACAAATCAAAGCATACCTACTTAAAGGAACAAACACTCCCCACTACAAGCAAGGAGGAACTATGTGGAGGAAGGACCAGTGGGAAAGAGCAGCCAAAACACAACAGCAGAGTGTACACAGCATACACCAGAATCACTCCCTGCACATGTTGTTGTTGTTGTTGCTGTTTTTGCTGGGGTTTTTTTCTTTTTTCTTTTTTTCTTTCTCTTTCTTTCCTTCTTTCTTTTCTGGACAAAATGACTAGAAGGAGAAATTCACAGCAAAAGAAAGAGCCAGAGGTAGTACTCTGCCATAGATTTAATCAATACGGATATAAGTAAGATGTTGGAACTAGAATTCAAAACGATTATAAAGATACTGGCTGGCCTTGAAAAAAGCATAAAAGACACTAGAGAATCTCTTACTGCAGATAAAAGAACTAAAATCTAAGCGGGCCAAAATTAAAAATGCTATTACTGAGATGCAGTAAAAAAACGGAGGCTCTAACTGCTGGGTAAATGAGGCAGAAGAGAGGGTCAGTGATTTAGAAGACAAAATGATGGAAAGTAACGAAGCTGAGAAAAAGAGAGAAAAACGACTACTGGATCATGAGGGGAGACTTTGAGAAATCAGTGATACCATAAAGCACAATAATACTCAAATAATAAGGGTGCCAGAAGATGAGGAAAGGGGGGCAGGTTTATTTGAACAAAGTATAGCTGAGAATTTCCCTAATCTGGGGAAGGAAACAAGCATTCAAGTCCAGGAGGCACAGAGAACCCCCATCAAAATCAATAAAAATAGGTCAATACCCCAACATATAATAGTGAAGCTTGAACATTTCAGAGATAAAGAGAAAATCCTGAAAGCAGCTCGAGACAAAATGTCCTTAACCTGCAAGGGTAGAAACATAAGTCTGGCAGCAGACCTGTCCACAGAGACTTGGCAGGCCAGAAAGGATGGGTATGATATATTCAAGGCGCTATATGAGAAAAATATTTAGCCAAGAATACTTTATCCAGCAAGGCTGTCATTCAGATTGGAAGGAGAGATAAAGAGCTCCCAGGACAAACAGAAAATAAAGAATTTATGATCACTAAACCAGCCCTGCAAGAAATACTAAAGGGGATCCTTTGATCGAAGAGAGCCCAAAACTAACAAAGACCAGAAAGGAACAGAGACAACCTACAGAAACAGTGACTTTACAGGTAATACAATGGCACCAAATTTATATCTTTCAATAATTCCTCTGAATGGAAATGGACGAAAAGCTCCAACTGAAAGACACAGGATATCAGATTGGATTAAAAAAAAACAAGATCCATTGATATGCTGTCTACAAGAGACTCATTTTAGACCCAAAGACACCCCCAGATTGAAAGTGAGGGGGTGGAGAACCATTTATCATGTTAATGGACATCAAAAGAAAGCTGATTTAGTAATCCTTATATCAGACAAATTAGATTTTAAACCAAAGACTGCAATAAGAAATGAAGAAAGACACTATATCATAATTAAAGGGTCTATCCAACAAGAAGATCTAACAATTGTAAATATTTATGCCCCTAACTTGGAGCAGCCAATTATATAAACCAACTAAAAACAAAATTAAAGAAACACATTGATAGTAATACAATAATAGTAGGGGACTTTAACACCCCACTCACAGCAATGGACAGATCATCTAAGCAAAAGATCAACAAGGAAACAAGGGCTTTGAATGACACACTGAACCAGATAGACTTCACAGATATATTCAGAACATTCCATCCTAAAGCAACAGAATACACATTCTTCTCAAGTAGAGCACTTCTTACATTTTTCTTTAATTTCCTGGTTGACCCACTTACTCTTTAGTAGGATGTTCTTTAACCTCCATGTATTTGCGTTTCTTCCAAATTTTCTCTTGTGATTGAGTTCAAGTTTTAAAGCATCATGGTCTGAGAATATGCAGGGAATAATCCCAATCTTTTGGTACCAGTTGAGACCTGATTTGTGATGTAATACAATTCTCGAGTAGAGCATTCTACTAAAGAACATATGGGTCAACCAGGAAATTAAGAAAAATTTAAAAAATTCATGGAAGCAAATGAAAATGAAAACACAAAAGTTCAGAATCTTTGGGATGCAGCAAAGGCAGTCCCAGGAAGGAAGTATATAGCAATATAGGCCTTTCTCAAGAAACAAGATAAGTCTCAAATACACAAGGTAACATTACACCTAATGGAGTTGGAAAAAAGAACAGCAAATAAAGGCTAAACCCAGCAGGAGAAGATAAATAATAAAGATTAGTGCAGAAATCAATGAAATAGAAACCAAAAGAACAGTAGAACAGATCAACGAAACTGAGCCGGTTCTTTGAAAGAATTAATAAGATCAATAAACCCCTAGTCAGACTTATCAAAAAGAAAAGAGAAAGGACCCAAATTAATAAAATCATGAATGAAAAAGGAGAGATCACAACCAACACCAAAGAAATCCAAACAATTATACAAATATATTATGATCACCTATATGCAAACAAATTAGGCAATCTGGAAGAAATGGATGCAATCCTAGAAACATATAAACTACCAGAACTGAACCAGGAAGAAATAGAAAACCTGAACAGTCCCATAACCACCAAAGAAATTGAAGCAGTAATCAAAAATCTCCCAACAAATAAGAGTCCAGGGCAGGACGGCTTCCCAGGGGAATTCTACCAAACATTTAAAGAATTAATACCTATTCTTCTGAAACTGTTTCAAAAAATAGAAATGGAAGGAAAACTTCCAAACTCATTCTATGTGGCCAGGATTACTTTGATCCCAAAATCAGACAAAGACCCCACCAAAAAGGAGAATTACAGACCAAAATCCCTGATGAACATGGATGCCAAAATTCTCACCAAGATACTAGCCAATAGGATCCAACAGTACATTAAAAGGATTATTCACCACGACCAAGTGGGATTTATTCGTGGGCTGCAAGGGTGGTTCAACATCCACAAATCAATCAATGTGATATACTACATTAATAAAAGAAAGGACAAGAACCATATGATCCTCTCAAAAGATGCAGAAAAAGCATTTGACAAAATACAGCATCCTTTCTTGATTAAAACTCTCCATAGTGTAGGGATAGAGAGAACATACCTCAATATCATAAAGGCCATATACAAAAAGCCCACAGCAAATATAATTCTTAATGGGAAAAACAGAGAACTATTCCCCTAGGGTCAGGAACACAAAAGGAATGTCCACTTTCACCACTGTTGTTCAACATAGTACTAGAAGTCCTAGCCTCAACAATCAGACAACAAAAAGAATATAAAAGGCATCCAAATAGGCAAAGAAGTCAAACTCTTACTCTTCACAGATGACATGATACTCTATGTGGAAAACCCAAAAGACTCCAACCCCAAAATTGATAGAACTCATACAGGAATTCAGCAAAGTCGCAGGATATAAAATCAATGCACAGAAATCAGTTGCATTCCTATACACTAACAATGAAACAGAAGAAAGAGAAATTAAGGAATTGATCCCATTTACAATTGCACCAAACACCATAAGTTCCTAAGAATAAACCTAACCAAAGAGGTAAACGATCGGTACTCTGAAAGCTAAAGAACACTTATGAAAGAAATTGAGGAAGACACAAAGAAATGGAAAAATGGTCCATGCTCATGGAATGGCAGAACAAATATTTTGAAAATGTCTATGCTACCCAGAGCAATCTATACATTCAATGCAATCCATATCAAAATACCATCAACATTTTTCACAGAGCTGAAACAAATAATCCTAAAATTTGTATGGAACCAGAAAAGACCCCAAATAGCCAAAGGAATGTTGAAAAAGAAAAACCAAAGCTGTGGCATCACAATCCTGGACTTCAAGCTCTATTATAAAGCTGTAATCATCAAGACAGTATCGTACTGGCACAAAAACAGACACATAGATCAGTGGAACAGAATAGAGAACACAGAAATGACCCTCTATGATCAACTAATCTTTGACAAAGCAGGAAAGAATATCCAATGGAAAAAAGACAGTCTCTTCAACATAGATCAATGGAACAGAATAGATAGCCCAGAAATGGACCCTCAACTCTATGGTCAACTAATCTTTGACAAAGCAGGAAAGAATGTCCAATGGAAAAAAGACAGTCTCTTCAACAAATGGTGTTGGGGAATTGGACAGCCACATGCAGAAGAATGAAACTAGACCATTCCCTTACACCACACAAAAATAGACTCAAAATGGATGAAAGACCTAAATGTGAGACAGGAATCCATCAAAATCCTAGAGGAGAACACAGGCAGCAACCTCTTCGACCTCAGCCGCAGCAAATTCTTCCTAGAAACATCACCAAAGGCAAGGGAAGCAAGGGCAAAAATGAACTATTGGGACTTCATCAAGATAAAAAGCTTTTGCATAGCAAAGGAAACAGTCAACAAAACCAAAAGACAACCGACAGAATGGG